>NW_026606705.1:5607500-5610000 GCF_029890125.1 Rhinichthys klamathensis goyatoka
GGAGAGAAGGTGTCCATCCCACAGCATGTGTGCAAGTGCTGCAGCGCGGTTTCCAATGGCCACAAAGCAAAGAGACCGTATTTCCTAGTTAATTAAACCTTTGTGCTTTAAGCCTTGCAAACGGAAATGTTTGCGGCCAGGCAGCAGCAGGAAGGATGTGTGTGTGTTGGCTCGTTGGTCTAGGGGTATGATTCTCGCTTAGGGTGCGAGAGGTCCCGGGTTCAAATCCCGGACGAGCCCGTTTCTTAGGCTTTGCTTTTAATCTCTTCAGCCTGACTAGAGCAACCAGGATATTCCTGGGAAATTGGGGATAAAAGCAGTCAGAGCGAGGCCAGCTTATAGCTTTCTTTAGGATTCATCACTGTGGAGTATAGTTCAACTTAGTAGTTATTTCGTCGGTTAACTCTTATTCACTTATGGCATTAGTGGTTTTAATAGGAGTTGGTATACATATTCAAGGGCGTGCAAAGTTCGGTTGTGTTATATAGTGGGCCAGTCTGGGCCAAAATGCCCGGGCCGATTTTTTGTCCCAGTCCAGCCCTGCCAAGGTTCCATGGTGTAATGAGGCTTCACTTGCTCTTTGCTGTCGCGCTTCTGGGCTGAATGACTAAACACCTCTGCTGCTCGGTGGGAAAAAGCGACCCACGCCAAGGTTCCATGGTGTAATGGTTAGCACTCTGGACTCTGAATCCAGCGATCCGAGTTCAAATCTCGGTGGGACCTGCTTTTGCCAGGAATGTGTGCAGGACCTCGTCCGAAAAAAAACGTTTCGACAGCGCTGATCCTCAAAAGCTCATCTAGGGAGTGCCACTTTGAAGTGAGTGTAAAAGGCCTGTACACCGCATGGAGAATGCGGGCATCGATCCCGCTACCTCTCGCATGCTAAGCGAGCGCTCTACCATTTGAGCTAATTCCCCTCGACAATGTGGAGAGAAGGTGTCCATCGCACAGCATCTGTGCAAGTGCAGCAGCGCGGATTCCAATGGCCACAGAGGAACCGTATTTCCTCTGTGCCGGCAACTTTGCACTGGCTACCGTTTAGTTAATTAAACCTTTGTGCTTTAAGCCTTGCAAACGGAAATGTTTGCGGCCAGGCAGCAGCAGGAAGGATGTGTGTGTGTTGGCTCGTTGGTCTAGGGGTATGATTCTCGCTTAGGGTGCGAGAGGTCCCGGGTTCAAATCCCGGACGAGCCCGTTTCTTAGGCTTTGCTTTTAATCTCTTCAGCCTGACTAGAGCAACCAGGATATTCCTGGGAAATTGGGGATAAAACCAGTCAGAGCAGGGCCGGTTAGCTCAGTTGGTTAGAGCGTGGTGCTAATAACGCCAAGGTCGCGGGTTCGATCCCCGTACTGGCCACACTTTTGCTCTCTGGGACCCTTAGCACTGCTCACCTCGAAAGTGACGGGCGGTCTCCCAGAAATCCCTGCTGGACAAACCGTTTGTCAGTAGACCTGGCCGAAATTGTTCAGTTGGGAGAGCGTTAGACTGAAGATCTAAAAGTCCCTGGTTTGATCCTGGGTTTCGGTAGAGCATCCTGGTCCCTGTGTCTTTGGTCGAGGGTCTCCAGTGACCAAACGCCACCTCCTGTTAACCTGATTCCACATGCATTGGACAAAAAAGTCAGCGTAGGTTTTTCTTTTTCTCACAGACCGGCGCATGATGAAATGGGTAGATCAGCGGCCCATTGGTTATTTTCTTGATTGACACTGGGCTGGTCCAATCACATCTTTAAACTCCTCCCCCTTTGAGCTCTGAGTGAGCGATCAGTGTCAGTGTGTATCTGTCAAAATAGTCAGAGCGATGGAGAAGAAACGCAAGGAATGTGCAGAGAAATAGCGTGAAAAAAGAAACTTCAAAGGCCCTTCAAGTGTCTGATGAGGATAGTGAGGAGGATAAGGAGAGAGATGAGTGAGTGCAGAGAACTGTGGTAAGCAGAACTAGGCTACTGTCACAACACTTAGGCTATGTAGGAACCCACTACCCAGTTACGCATTATTTATACATCTGCATATTTGACGATTACGCATTTTATTAGAATTGAGACAATAATGAGACAATAATGAGTAATGAGTTTGTAAACCATGTTTTTCTTCAAAATAAAAGCTCGATGCCGTTTCCGTCAAAATAAAAGATCATGTGCTTATCTCTGTATAGAAATTAGTACGAAACTAATTATGAAAGTTGCTTTTATTTTTCAGTGCATTTGTTTTACAACATATGGCTATTACTGCCATGGGATTAATATTATAACTATTATTATGTAGTAGTGTAATGTAGACAGACACTATATCACAACTAAAAGTTTTGAATTTTTCTTTGTTCAATTTGCACACTGAATATGGGTTGGAGCTCTTTATTTTTAACTCTCAAAGTGCACCAGATTGACGAATTTAACATTAAAAAGCACAAAATTTTCTTACGGGGGAGCATGTCCCCGAACCCCCCTAGAGGGACAGAGGTGCACTCACCACAGACTTCGAAAAATCCTGTGGGAAAAAC
>NW_026606705.1:5615000-5617500 GCF_029890125.1 Rhinichthys klamathensis goyatoka
GAGCGGGGCCGGTTAGCTCAGTTGGTTAGAGCGTGGGGTCTGGGCCAAAATGCCCGGGCCGATTTTTTGTCCCAGTCCAGCCCTGCCAAGGTTCCATGGTGTAATGAGGCTTCACTTGCTCTTTGCTGTCGCGCTTCTGGGCTGAATGACTAAACACCTCTGCTGCTCGGTGGGAAAAAGCGACCCACGCCAAGGTTCCATGGTGTAATGGTTAGCACTCTGGACTCTGAATCCAGCGATCCGAGTTCAAATCTCGGTGGGACCTGCTTTTGCCAGGAATGTGTGCAGGACCTCGTCCGAAAAAAACGTTTCGACAGCGCTGATCCTCAAAAGCTCATCTAGGGAGTGCCACTTTGAAGTGAGTGTAAAAGGCCTGTACACCGCATGGAGAATGCGGGCATCGATCCCGCTACCTCTCGCATGCTAAGCGAGCGCTCTACCATTTGAGCTAATTCCCCTCGACAATGTGGAGAGAAGGTGTCCATCGCACAGCATGTGTGCAAGTGCAGCAGCGCGGATTCCAATGGCCACAGAGGAACCGTATTTCCTCTAAACACCTGTCTTTTAGCGGAACCGTAGAGGAACCGTATTTCCTCTGTGCCGGCAACTTTGCACTGGCTACCGTTTAGTTAATTAAACCTTTGTGCTTTAAGCCTTGCAAACGGAAATGTTTGCGGCCAGGCAGCAGCAGGAAGGATGTGTGTGTGTTGGCTCGTTGGTCTAGGGGTATGATTCTCGCTTAGGGTGCGAGAGGTCCCGGGTTCAAATCCCGGACGAGCCCGTTTCTTAGGCTTTGCTTTTAATCTCTTCAGCCTGACTAGAGCAACCAGGATATTCCTGGGAAATTGGGGATAAAAGCAGTCAGAGCAGGGCCGGGTACCTCTGAGTTCAAATCTCGGTGGGACCTGCTTTTGCCAGGAATGTGTGCAGGACCTCGTCCGAAAAAAACTTTTCGACAGCGCTGACCCTCAAAAGCTCATCTAGGGAGTGCCCCTTTGAAGTGAGTGTAAAAGGCCTGTACACCGCGTGGAGAATGCGGGCATCGATCCCCCTACCTCTCGCATGCTAAGCGAGCGCTCTACCATTTGAGCTAATTCCCCTCGACGATGTGGAGAGAAGGTGTCCATCACACAGCATGTGTCCAAGTGCTGCAGCGCGGTTTCCAATGGCCACAAAGCAAAGAGACCGTATTTCCTCTGTGCCGGCATCTTTGCACTGGCTACCGTTTAGTTAATTAAACCTTTGTGCTTTAAGCCTTGCAAACGGAAATTTTTGCGGCCAGGCAGCAGCAGGAAGGATGTGTGTGTGTTGGCTCGTTGGTCTAGGGGTATGATTCTCGCTTAGGGTGCGAGAGGTCCCGGGTTCAAATCCCGGACGAGCCCGTTTCTTAGGCTTTGCTTTTAATCTCTTCAGCCTGACTAGAGCAACCAGGATATTCCTGGGAAATTGGGGATAAAAGCAGTCAGAGCGGGGCCGGTTAGCTCAGTTGGTTAGAGCGTGGTGCTAATAACGCCAAGGTCGCGGGTTCGATCCCCGTACTGGCCACACTTTTGCTCTCTGGGACCCTCAGCTCTGCTCACCTCTAAAGTGACGGGCGGTCTCCCAGAAATCCCTCCTGGACAAACCGGTTTGCCAGTAGACCTGGCAGAAATAGCTCAGTTGGGAGAGCGTTAGACTGAAGATCTAAAGGTCTCTGGTTCGATCCTGGGTTTTGGCAGAGCAACCTGGTCCCTGTGTTTTTGGTCAAGGGTCTCCAGTAACCAAACGCCACCTCCTGTTAACCTGATTCCACCTAGCCACATCACTATCTGCCTCTCAGACGGCCAGGGACCAGCGTGTGGTGGTTCCATGGTGTAATGGTTAGCACTCTGGGCTTTGAATCCAGCGATCTGAGTTCAAATCTCGGTGGAACCTTTTTAGCTTGTTTTGCGGAAGGGCGGGAAAAAACAGAGCTGATGCGCAACTGCTGATGTGGCGGTGAAACTGGCACTCTAAAACCCAGTCGGGATCGGGGGAAACAGTGGCTTAAAAAGAAAAGGCTTCACTTGCTCTTTGCTGTCGCGCTTCTGGGCTGAATGACTAAACACCTCTGCTGCTCGGTGGGAAAAAGCGACCCACGCCAAGGTTCCATGTAATGAGGCTTCACTTGCTCTTTGCTGTCGCGCTTCTGGGCTGAATGACTAAACAGCTCTGCTGCTCGGTGGGAAAAAGCGACCCAAGCCAAGGTTCCATGGTGTAATGGTTAGCACTCTGGACTCTGAATCCAGCGATCCGAGTTCAAATCTCGGTGGGACCTGCTTTTGCCATGAATGTGTGCAGGACCTCGTCCGGAAAAAACTTTTCCACAGCGCTGATCCTCAAAAGCTCATCTAGGGATAGCCCCTTTGAAGTGAGTGTAAAAGGACTGTACACCTCGTGGAGAATGCAGTGTACATGCAGTGTACGATGCCTCTCGCTTAGCATGCGAGAGGCATCGATCCCGCTACCTCTCGCATGCTAA
>NW_026606705.1:5625000-5627500 GCF_029890125.1 Rhinichthys klamathensis goyatoka
GTTCAAATCTCGGTGGAACCTTTTTAGCTTGTTTTGCAAAAGGGCGGGAAAAAACAGAGCTGATGCGCAACTGCTGATGTGGCGGTGAAACTGGCACTCTAAAACCCAGTCGGGATCGGGGGAAACATGGGCTTAAAAAGAAAAGGCTTCACTTGCTCTTTGCTGTCGCGCTTCTGGGCTGAATGACTAAACACCTCTGCTGCTCGGTGGGAAAAAGCGACCCACGCCAAGGTTCCATGGTGTAATGAGGCTTCACTTGCTCTTTGCTGTCGCGCTTCTGGGCTGAATGACTAAACACCTCTACTTCTCGGTGGGAAAAAGCGACCCAAGCCAAGGTTCCATGGTGTAATGGTTAGCACTCTGGACTCTGAATCCAGCGATCCGAGTTCAAATCTCGGTGGGACCTGCTTTTGCCAGGAATGTGCGCAGGACCTCGTCCGAAAAAAACTTTTCGACAAAAGCTCATCTAGGGAGTGCCCCTTTGAAGTGAGTGTAAAAGGACTGTACACCGCGTGGAGAATGCAGCGTACATGCAGTGTACGATGCCTCTCTTTTAGCATGCGAGAGGCATCGATCCCGCTACCTCTCGCATGCTAAGCGAGCGCTCTACCATTTGAGCTAATCCCCCTCGACGATGTGGAGAGAAGGTGTCCATCGCACAGCATGTGTGCAAGTGCTGCAGCGCGGTTTCCAATGGCCACAAAGCAAAGAGACCGTATTTCCTAGTTAATTAAACCTTTGTGCTTTAAGCCTTGCAAACGGAAATGTTTGCGGCCAGGCAGCAGCAGGAAGGATGGGTGTGTGTTGGCTCGTTGGTCTAGGGGTATGATTCTCGCTTAGGGTGCGAGAGGTCCCGGGTTCAGATCCCGGACGAGCCCGTTTCTTAGGCTTTGCTTTTAATCTCTTCAGCCTGACTAGAGCAACCAGGATATTCCTGGGAAATTGGGGATAAAAGCAGTCAGAGCAGGGCCGGTTAGCTCAGTTGGTTAGAGCGTGGTGCTAATAACGCCAAGGTCGCGGGTTCGATCCCCGTACTGGCCACACTTTTGCTCTCTGGGACCCTTAGCACTGCTCACCTCGAAAGTGACGGGCGGTCTCCCAGAAATCCCTGCTGGACAAACCGTTTGCCAGTACACCTGGCCGAAATAGCTCAGTTGGGAGAGCGTTAGACTAAAGGTCCCTGGTTCGATCCCGGGTTTCGGCAGAGCAACCTGGTCCCTGTGTTTTTGGTCGAGGGTCTCCAGTGACCAAACGCCACCTCCTGTTAACCTGATTCCACCTAGCCACATCGCTATCTGCCTCTCAGACGGCCAGGGACCAGCGTGTGGTGGTTCCATGGTGTAATGGTTAGCACTCTGGGCTTTGAATCCAGCGATCCGAGTTCAAATCTCGGTGGAACCTTTTTAGCTTGTTTTGCGGAAGGGCGGGAAAAAACAGAGCTGATGCGCAACTGCTGATGTGGCGGTGAAACTGGCACTCTAAAACCCAGTCGGGATCGGGGGAAACATGGGCTTAAAAAGAAAAGGCTTCACTTGCTCTTTGCTGTCGCGCTTCTGGGCTGAATGACTAAACACCTCTGCTGCTCGGTGGGAAAAAGCGACCCACGCCAAGGTTCCATGGTGTAATGGTTAGCACTCTGGACTCTGAATCCAGCGATCCGAGTTCAAATCTCGGTGGGACCTGCTTTTGCCAGGAATGTGTGCAGGACCTCGTCCGAAAAAAAACGTTTCGACAGCGCTGATCCTCAAAAGCTCATCTAGGGAGTGCCACTTTGAAGTGAGTGTAAAAGGCCTGTACACCGCATGGAGAATGCGGGCATCGATCCCGCTACCTCTCGCATGCTAAGCGAGCGCTCTACCATTTGAGCTAATTCCCCTCGACAATGTGGAGAGAAGGTGTCCATCGCACAGCATGTGTGCAAGTGCAGCAGCGCGGATTCCAATGGCCACAGAGGAACCGTATTTCCTCTGTGCCGGCAACTTTGCACTGGCTACCGTTTAGTTAATTAAACCTTTGTGCTTTAAGCCTTGCAAACGGAAATGTTTGCGGCCAGGCAGCAGCAGGAAGGATGTGTGTGTGTTGGCTCGTTGGTCTAGGGGTATGATTCTCGCTTAGGGTGCGAGAGGTCCCGGGTTCAAATCCCGGACGAGCCCGTTTCTTAGGCTTTGCTCTTAATCTCTTCAGCCTGACTAGAGCAACCAGGATATTCCTGGGAAATTGGGGATAAAAGCAGTCAGAGCAGGGCCGGTTAGCTCAGTTGGTTAGAGCGTGGTGCTAATAACGCCAAGGTCGCGGGTTCGATCCCCGTACTGGCCACACTTTTGCTCTCTGGGACCCTTAGCACTACTCACCTCGAAAGTGACGGGCGGTCTCCCAGAAATCCCTGCTGGACAAACCGTTTGCCAGTAGACCTGGCCGAAATAGCTCAGTTGGGAGAGCGTTAGACTGAAGATCTAAAGGTCCCTGGTTCGATCCCGGGTTTCGGCAGAGCAACCTGGTC
>NW_026606705.1:5632500-5642500 GCF_029890125.1 Rhinichthys klamathensis goyatoka
CGATTTGATATACCATTTTAAGTTTTAGATCTGTTTGATGATCATATTATTATGAATTGTAATAAATGCCTTTATGTTATATTTGGTGTTTCTTAGTAATCTCTGCCACAAAAGCTAAACAAAACAAAACGATTTAAGCATGGCATGATACCAGCAAGATTGTACCAAGAAGTGTTATTTATTTTCTTATTAATAAGTTCATCACACTATTTACAATTTGTACACAAGGCAATTCAAAGTGATTCACAGTTGTATAAAAAAACAATAATGCTTATGCTCATAATAATAATAATCATTAATTATTATAATATTATAATAATTAATTACATAAAAAACAAATGCTGTAGTAAAATACTTTCAGTTGGAATATGACAGCTATGTAACGTTCTGTTTATGCCTGTGTCCTTTCAGATTATGTATGCATACCCGGTTTTACGAAGAACTCTTGAGGGTCGACTCCTAATGGGGCCAACTGAGGAGGCCAATAGGAGGGAGATCGTGTTGGCAGGGAGGGCCAGGTGTAAGGAGGAGGTCCTGGCTGAGGCCACTGCCTTTGTGAGGCAGAATGGAGGGAATCCTGCAGACCAGTTCCTGGTTCTGGCTCACTGCAAGATCCAGTTTGGGAAACACCAGGGTCAGAGGTTTCTGTGGCTGCTGGAGAACTCACTGGGGTATGCCTGCTATCTGGTCAGCAGCATTTTGGGGGAGGAGGAGAGGGACAACCCGCTGTCGGCCAACAAACACCTGTTCCTCAGATACACCTCGCAGATCAGGGAGGTAGGCGAGGCTGTGGAGGTGTATCAGAAAAAACAGGCCATGCTGCAGGAGGCCCAGAGGACAGGAGACTCTGGATGTCTGATGGTGGAGTTTGGGGATTTTAAGGGTAGGTCAATGAAGGAGGTGTATGAGGACCCAAGCAAGGAGGCCCAGGCTCTCATCACCTACCTGAAGAAGGCAAAGGCCAGGCCTAACACCAATATGGCCCTTTTCAAAGCATACGTGCTGAAGAGGCAGGCTCCAGCCCACGTGCCCACCACCACTGTGCCCGCTGCATCTGCCCTCACTGCTGCTGTGCCCACTGCCACTGTGTCTGTTCCTCCTCGACCTACTGCCACTCAGAACAGGCCACTGCTGGCGACCAATGTGAAGGCCCTGTTGGCGCGGGGGAAGCATTTATCTGCTTCACAGCTGGCACAAAAGATTTTGTCTCCAGCCAAAACCTGTAAGTGATTTGCAAGCTTTAAAATCATTACAGTATATATTATGCAGTATATATGTCTAACGAAAATACGTGTTCAACAGCTGCAGGACCACGTGTACCTCCTGCGTCTGAGTCCGCAGCCCGGAGACAGCTCTTTACATGTGGTGAGTATCACTTAACGCATACAAGTGTGTTGGTGACATGTGCTTAGTGTTTTATGTTATTTTACAGACTCTGCTGCTACGGATTTTTTTGAGGAGGAAGATGACGTGGAGATGGCAACTGTAGCCTCGCAAGCTGAGGAACAACTTCCTCAAGGTATGTAAATCTTAAACAATATTTTACAAACAATTACAAATAAAACAAAACAGTATTTTTTAAATGACATATCATATTATTTTATTTCACAACACAGAGGAATGGCACTTCTCAGGTGTCAATCTACATTCACTCTTTGAGTGAACATCCTCAAAGGAAAAAAGAGAATTTAAAGGTGTATGTAAAAGGTTTGATTTCATTTTTTATCGTAATCACTGACTAAAGCTCATTCTTGTCATCTCACACTTCCCCCACTCCCCTTGGAATAAGTGGCTGTTGTAGTGTTTGGTCTGCTTCGCTTCACACTTGGCTGATCCCATCTTTTTTTCTTCTTGTATTTCTTCTAATGGTGCTTGGATGAAAAACAGGATGATTTTCACTGCTTCCTTCCATCTTTTCATCATCATGTCGTCTCTCTACTAATCATACATGCTTTGCAGTAAACCTTGTAATCGCAGTAGCTGTCCAGCAGAGCTGAGAAAGTCATGCAGTGAAAGTCTAAAACAATAAGATAATTTTGTTGTGTTTTTTTACGCTCCAGCCACTGCAGGCTCGAGAGGCCCTGCTCCTGCCCCGGCTCGTGCTACTGCCCCTGCTCCTGCCCCTTATCCTGCTCCTCCAGCATTGTGGACCCCTGGCCAGGTGTCCCAGTCGCCTGCAGAGCTTCCTGTTCACTGGAAAGAGCAACTCCCATCTTTCCAGCAGGACTGGATCAGGAAGACTCTGTTCAGGGCCAACATAAAAACAGGGAAGCCTGAGCTGACGCCACATCCCAACTTCTGGTGGTACCCTCCCCAGCCCCCGACCGTCTTCACCCAGCCCCCTACTTCTCCTGATATCTTCTTCTGCCGCCCTCTGTTCCTCTGGATGCCGCTGAAGATGTGGTCCATTCCACTTGTCTGTGTCCAGCCAGCCTGCAATAACCACAAGCTGACAGCTGCTGGCCTTTATCGCACTGTGCGCAAGGTCCTGGACATAGACGGGTGGTATGACATGGCCACAGAGTATCTGGAGTGCAAAGGGTGCAAGAAGAAGTATCCAGCCTGGTCTGAAGACATCCTGGGACAGCTCGACATGGGACACCGCAGAAAATTCCCCGCCATTCTGACATACAGGTAGAACACATTCATATTTAGAGCAATGCACTGTAATTTGTTGTACTGTATAAAATCAAATACGTTGATTTACTGATATTAACATTGAAATAATAAGATGTGGCACTGAACAGAATTATTTGACTGTCTGTAGGTACTCGTGTGACTACCGTGTAGTCATAATGATGCGGGAGAGGACCCGGGGCAACAGTGTCACACAGCTTCACAAAAAGCTGCAGGAGCAACACACATCAGCGTGGTCACAGCGGACGCTGGAGTACCTCACTGTCTGTGAGCCCTTCACAGACTCCTCCATCGTTGAGCCTCCACTCTTTTCTGCGCCCCCGCCCCTCCCACCCATCCCCAAACCCAAGTGGCTGTTGTCTGTGTATGCCAGGGACGTCCTCTCGCGGCTACCTGAGGTCAAGGCCAAAATAACCTCAGTCTTTGGCTCTGTCCTCAAGATGGACTCCACCAAAAAGGTATAAAAAGTCAAGTTTGAGTAATAATAATTGTTATTATCTTAAATTTTTCTGAAATTTGTTTATTCTACTGTTTTTTTTTTTTACATAGGTCACCAAAAAACTGGCCGGCGCTGCTGCCAACACTGCTGGTTGGTGCACTAATGTAGGCAATGAGCACGGCCAGGTGTTGGTGTCAGTCCTCACAGCGGCAGAGGGGCATGGATTGTGGCCCATGGCGGTGGGTCTCATGAAGAGGTACAGGGAGGCGGGAGTGGCACCACCCGCCGTCATGTATGTGGACAGAGACTGCTGCAGCCCACACGCACACAGACAGTCGCAGGTCAGAGCCATGTTCATAGAGTGGGATGAGCTCCAAGTGCGCCTAGATATTTGGCACTTCATGCGGCGCTTTGCAGCAGGTGTCATCACGGAGGCTCATCAGCTTTACGGCACCTTCATGGCTCGGCTTTCCAGGTGCATCTTTGAGCTGGATCCAGATGATGTCGCTGCTCTACGGTTGGCCAAACAGGGGGAGTTACAGGCCAGAGGAGCTGGTCCAGTCTCAGAGAAGGCTCTGGATAAGCTGATCACCAGGAAGGAGTTGGCACTGCACTGTCGCAAGCGGACCAGAGGAGTGGAGGAGACCACCTGGAGGATCAAGGCGCTCATTGATGAGATGGACAGTGAGAAGGGGAGGGACACTCTGGGTGTACCACTGCTGGACCACGAGCGAATCCAACAGGTCTGGATAGACCAGCAGAGGCACATCGCCTGTATTCAGGACCCAGAGGGCTTCCCTCTGTACCAGAAGACAGACACACTGAAGAAGGGTGGTGTGGAGCTCAGCTGCTATCGCTGTGCTCGTGGCTCCACCTCCTTGGAGTCTTTCCACCTCCATTTAAATCGCTTCATCCCAGGTAGGTTATAACTTTTATAACCTGCAAAAAACTTTAAACTTTTATAACCTATTCTGCCGTACTGAATACATAGATAACATATATTTGACTTTATTTGACCTGTAGGGACCAGTGCCAGTGATGCGCATTTCCAGGCCTATCTCCTGGAAGGCCTGATGCGCTGGAACCAGGACCGGATGGATGAAGCAGTGAGGGGAAAGACTGACCTGAGGACCTACAGTAGCGTTGAGAGGGAGGCAATGGACCGGCTCAGCCGCAAAGTGCTGAAGATGTCCCTGGATGATCGCTACCAGCCTCCAGGGGCTTACACAGGTGAGAATTATTCATGTTAACTCAAACAAAAGATTATACATTATACAGGTGTATGAGTGTAAATTTTTTATATTGTATTTTAAATAATTCAACTATTGTTGGAGTTATTTGTACTTTGTTTAATTTAGGCTTAATTTGACTGTTTGTACGACAGAAATAGCCTTATTTCTTTGTTTTCTTTTGCTAAAGTGAATTTGCTTTATTTTGCATTTATGCTTATTATCTTCTTGTTTATTATTTTAATTTTTTGATCTGTTAAACTGCGTCAAGCCTACAAACGATCAAAGTTTGAAAAGTTTGATTGTTTTTTTTGTTTCAGTTTGTTATGGACAAATAGCCACTATAGCTATAATAATGTGAATGTGCTTTGTATGTGTGTTCTTTTGCAGGGGAGCTGCTGGGTATGGAGTATCTGTACAGTCAGTCTGGGAAATCCCTGACTGTTATGGATAACCCAGAAGAGGAGGATCGGCTGGTGGAGCAGATGACTGATGAGGTGGTGCAGGACGAAGGCTTTGTTGAGGAGGAACCTGAGGACCTCACAGTGCCAGTCCTCTATGACCCCATTGAGCCTGTCCCAGTCCACAGCAGCGGCCCCCAGGCCTTCAACCCCTGTCCCTCTGCACCAGGACCATCCTCACTACAGCCACCCACAGGACTGCAGCGCCCTGCCCAGCCTCCTCTGCAGTCTCCTCCTCTGCACCCTGCTCAGCCTCCTCTGCAGTCTCCTCCTCTGCGCCCTGCTCAGCCTCCTCTGCAGTCTCCTCCACAGCCTTCTGTCCAGCCAAGTGCTGCCTCTGCTCCTGCAACATCAACTGGGTCCAGTGTTGCAGACCAGGCTCCTGTAAGTAAGCTTCTCATTATTAGTTTCTATTTGCTTTTACACTCTGACATTTAACATGCTGTGTATTGTTATTGTAATACTTTCCTGCAGGCTCCTGTTCTTGGACCCGATGGCGTTGCAGGCTGGGATAAGGTGCAGGATCTGGCTGAGTACCTGGTGTCCCTCCGTCAGGCACTCTACCTGGACGAGCAGCAGGTCACAGAGGTCATCCGTCTGTGGACTACTCTTCCTGATGGGGACAAGAGGAAGATCCACTATCAGCCCAGACACCAGCCCAAACTGACCCACGGACGCTTCAAGGCTCCAAAAAACACAGGAGTGACACCGGGTGTGGACAGTGTGAAGAGGTGCCTGATTGGTCATCCTGGGGGGCCAGCTCAGTGGCCCAGCACCAGTCGCTTAGTTGAGGCCATGTGTATCAAACTGTGTGCACTTCACAAGTCCCCAACTAAGAAGGATGGAGTCCGTCTTCCTCGTTGGACTAAGGTGCTCACGGATTACCACCACATCCGAGACCTGGTGCTGAACTGCCAAACTCTGATGGAGGCCACGTCACTTCAGCTGTTTATGCTGAATCAGAGGACTCTCACTCAGTGGTAAGCATGGTTTTACATTGACATTTGAAAGAAAGGGATAGCAGTTATTTATTATGAATACATTTTTTGATTGCAGGTTTAATCGAAGGGAGAACACCCAGGAAGTGACTGTCCTTACCCAGGGCCTTGCTGCAGAAGACCGCATCGCTGTGGCCAGCTCACAGCTTCCTGCTCCGCGGGAAAAGCTGGATGAGGCTCCCTCCACATCAGGGGCCCGGCACGAGTTTGTCCTTCCTCCTAACAGAGCGGGACAGGCTCCTAAGCTACGGCCGGGCAGACGACCTGCCAGTGCTGCAATTGTGAGGCCAATTACCCCAGCAGCTCCTACTCCTCCCCCAGTTCCTGTGCCACTACCCCAGTTCATTTTATTGAACACTGCGCCCACGCTGCTGGCAGCTGGTGCAGGTGGCGCTTCAGCTGCTCCTCTCCTGGCTCCAACTCCAGTGTTTCCTGACGTGCGAGAGGCTCCTGCTCCCACTGCCCCGGTGTCTGTGTCCCGCTTCACTCAGAGGAACAGACGACGCAGGGCAGAAGAGGAGGCCAGTGGAGCCCACAAAAGGAAATATGTCCGTGAAGTGGCATATAACAAATGCTCTAAGTGTGGCAAGCCCAAAACCAAGGAGTTCGGCCACAGCCGCTTCGGCAGTGCCACGTTTTGCCCCAGTGTCTCTGGTGGCAAATCTTTAGAGGAGTGGCTGGTAGAACAGCGCCAGCAGAAAAAACCTGGACAGCCACCTCCATAATAAAAAATCTTTCAACACAGAAAAAAGATTGTTTGTAAATACCTGTAAATAAATATCTATGTGTAATTACAGTTATGTTCTTTTTTCTCTCTCAATCTTTCTGTAATGTCTTGTTTGTTTTATTTATATTACAGAATGTTCTATTCTATTTCTACATTGTTAGTTGTTTATTTTTGTTCATTAATGTCTTGTAGTTTTAGTAAATAAATACTGTTCACACTATTATTCATTGTGCTGCTTTTAATTGCCTTGGGACTGGAATGTGCAAACTGTACATGGGCCCACCCACTCTTTCATAGAGTATACATTGTAAATAACACATATATTGTGTGTATGTCCATATATTTATGCGTGTGTGTGTACTTATTTCAATATTTGTGTGTATTCATTTTAATAAAAAAAATTACATTTCGATATTTGTGTGCATTTGTGTGTATAAAACATTTGAAGTGTCCTAAAATAAATCAGATAAATCACATCAATCAATCCCACACACAAAAAAAACACATATTTGAATAAACATTTGTATTAGTTTTATTAAACCATAAACATGTAATATGTTTTTTTTTTTAAATAATATACACAATTAATATCAATCAATATAATGATATGTCACATTGATAACCAAATGAAGGCGCATGCGCAGTTGATCACACACTAGTCGTGCAGAACAGGGGTTCGAGCCCAGCCCGCGGAGTGTGACTTGTTTCACATGTAACTAAAACTCTTCCATAACGTACAGGAATATAGCCCGAATATTGTTGCAGGGCAAATTTGTGCGTTTTTTCGCGTTTTCTGCGTCCTTTTCGCTTGCGTGCGGGGCGCAAAGATTGGACCCCTGCTTTTGCGCAGCGAGCGCTCTACCATTTGAGCTAATTCCCCTCGACAATGTGGAGAGAAGGTGTCCATCGCACAGCATGTGTGCAAGTGCAGCAGCGCGGATTCCAATGGCCACAGAGGAACCGTATTTCCTCTGTGCCGGCAACTTTGCACTGGCTACCGTTTAGTTAATTAAACCTTTGTGCTTTAAGCCTTGCAAACGGAAATGTTTGCGGCCAGGCAGCAGCAGGAAGGATGTGTGTGTGTTGGCTCGTTGGTCTAGGGGTATGATTCTCGCTTAGGGTGCGAGAGGTCCCGGGTTCAAATCCCGGACGAGCCCGTTTCTTAGGCTTTGCTTTTAATCTCTTCAGCCTGACTAGAGCAACCAGGATATTCCTGGGAAATTGGGGATAAAAGCAGTCAGAGCAGGGCCGGTTAGCTCAGTTGGTTAGAGCGTGGTGCTAATAACGCCAAGGTCGCGGGTTCGATCCCCGTACTGGCCACACTTTTGCTCTCTGGGACCCTTAGCACTACTCACCTCGAAAGTGACGGGCGGTCTCCCAGAAATCCCTGCTGGACAAACCGTTTGCCAGTAGACCTGGCCGAAATAGCTCAGTTGGGAGAGCGTTAGACTGAAGATCTAAAGGTCCCTGGTTCGATCCCGGGTTTCGGCAGAGCAACCTGGTCCCTGTGTTTTTGGTCGAGGGTCTCCAGTGACCAAACGCCACCTCCTGTTAACCTGATTCCACCTAGCCACATCGCTATCTGCCTCTCAGACGGCCAGGGACCAGCGTGTGGTGGTTCCATGGTGTAATGGTTAGCACTCTGGGCTTTGAATCCAGCGATCCGAGTTCTAATCTCGGTGGAACCTTTTTAGCTTGTTTTGCGGAAGGGCGGGAAAAAACAGAGCTGATGCGCAACTGCTGATGTGGCGGTGAAACTGGCACTCTAAAACCCAGTCGGGATCGGGGGAAACATGGGCTTAAAAAGAAAAGGCTTCACTTGCTCTTTGCTGTCGCGCTTCTGGGCTGAATGACTAAACACCTCTGCTGCTCGGTGGGAAAAAGCGACCCACGCCAAGGTTCCATGGTGTAATGGTTAGCACTCTGGACTCTGAATCCAGCGATCCGAGTTCAAATCTCGGTGGGACCTGCTTTTGCCAGGAATGTGTGCAGGACCTCGTCCGAAAAAAAACGTTTCGACAGCGCTGATCCTCAAAAGCTCATCTAGGGAGTGCCACTTTGAAGTGAGTGTAAAAGGCCTGTACACCGCATGGAGAATGCGGGCATCGATCCCGCTACCTCTCGCATGCTAAGCGAGCGCTCTACCATTTGAGCTAATTCCCCTCGACAATGTGGAGAGAAGGTGTCCATCGCACAGCATGTGTGCAAGTGCAGCAGCGCGGATTCCAATGGCCACAGAGGAACCGTATTTCCTCTGTGCCGGCAACTTTGCACTGGCTACCGTTTAGTTAATTAAACCTTTGTGCTTTAAGCCTTGCAAACGGAAATTTTTGCGGCCAGGCAGCAGCAGGAAGGATGTGTGTGTGTTGGCTCGTTGGTCTAGGGGTATGATTCTCGCTTAGGGTGCGAGAGGTCCCGGGTTCAAATCCCGGACGAGCCCGTTTCTTAGGCTTTGCTTTTAATCTCTTCAGCCTGACTAGAGCAACCAGGATATTCCTGGGAAATTGGGGATAAAAGCAGTCAGAGCGGGGCCGGTTAGCTCAGTTGGTTAGAGCGTGGTGCTAATAACGCCAAGGTCGCGGGTTCGATCCCCGTACTGGCCACACTTTTGCTCTCTGGGACCCTCAGCTCTGCTCACCTCGAAAGTGACGGGCGGTCTCCCAGAAATCCCTCCTGGACAAACCGGTTTGCCAGTAGACCTGGCAGAAATAGCTCAGTTGGGAGAGCGTTAGACTGAAGATCTAAAGGTCTCTGGTTCGATCCTGGGTTTTGGCAGAGCAACCTGGTCCCTGTGTTTTTGGTCAAGGGTCTCCAGTAACCAAACGCCACCTCCTGTTAACCTGATTCCACCTAGCCACATCACTATCTGCCTCTCAGACGGCCAGGGACCAGCGTGTGGTGGTTCCATGGTGTAATGGTTAGCACTCTGGGCTTTGAATCCAGCGATCTGAGTTCAAATCTCGGTGGAACCTTTTTAGCTTGTTTTGCGGAAGGGCGGGAAAAAACAGAGCTGATGCGCAACTGCTGATGTGGCGGTGAAACTGGCACTCTAAAACCCAGTCGGGATCGGGGGAAACAGTGGCTTAAAAAGAAAAGGCTTCACTTGCTCTTTGCTGTCGCGCTTCTGGGCTGAATGACTAAACACCTCTGCTGCTCGGTGGGAAAAAGCGACCCACGCCAAGGTTCCATGTAATGAGGCTTCACTTGCTCTTTGCTGTCGCGCTTCTGGGCTGAATGACTAAACAGCTCTGCTGCTCGGTGGGAAAAAGCGACCCAAGCCAAGGTTCCATGGTGTAATGGTTAGCACTCTGGACTCTGAATCCAGCGATCCGAGTTCAAATCTCGGTGGGACCTGCTTTTGCCATGAATGTGTGCAGGACCTCGTCCGGAAAAAACTTTTCGACAGCGCTGATCCTCAAAAGCTCATCTAGGGATAGCCCCTTTGAAGTGAGTGTAAAAGGACTGTACACCTCGTGGAGAATGCAGTGTACATGCAGTGTACGATGCCT
>NW_026606705.1:5650000-5657500 GCF_029890125.1 Rhinichthys klamathensis goyatoka
TGCCTTTGTGAGGCAGAATGGAGGGAATCCTGCAGACCAGTTCCTGGTTCTGGCTCACTGCAAGATCCAGTTTGGGAAACACCAGGGTCAGAGGTTTCTGTGGCTGCTGGAGAACTCACTGGGGTATGCCTGCTATCTGGTCAGCAGCATTTTGGGGGAGGAGGAGAGGGACAACCCGCTGTCGGCCAACAAACACCTGTTCCTCAGATACACCTCGCAGATCAGGGAGGTAGGCGAGGCTGTGGAGGTGTATCAGAAAAAACAGGCCATGCTGCAGGAGGCCCAGAGGACAGGAGACTCTGGATGTCTGATGGTGGAGTTTGGGGATTTTAAGGGTAGGTCAATGAAGGAGGTGTATGAGGACCCAAGCAAGGAGGCCCAGGCTCTCATCACCTACCTGAAGAAGGCAAAGGCCAGGCCTAACACCAATATGGCCCTTTTCAAAGCATACGTGCTGAAGAGGCAGGCTCCAGCCCACGTGCCCACCACCACTGTGCCCGCTGCATCTGCCCTCACTGCTGCTGTGCCCACTGCCACTGTGTCTGTTCCTCCTCGACCTACTGCCACTCAGAACAGGCCACTGCTGGCGACCAATGTGAAGGCCCTGTTGGCGCGGGGGAAGCATTTATCTGCTTCACAGCTGGCACAAAAGATTTTGTCTCCAGCCAAAACCTGTAAGTGATTTGCAAGCTTTAAAATCATTACAGTATATATTATGCAGTATATATGTCTAACGAAAATACGTGTTCAACAGCTGCAGGACCACGTGTACCTCCTGCGTCTGAGTCCGCAGCCCGGAGACAGCTCTTTACATGTGGTGAGTATCACTTAACGCATACAAGTGTGTTGGTGACATGTGCTTAGTGTTTTATGTTATTTTACAGACTCTGCTGCTACGGATTTTTTTGAGGAGGAAGATGACGTGGAGATGGCAACTGTAGCCTCGCAAGCTGAGGAACAACTTCCTCAAGGTATGTAAATCTTAAACAATATTTTACAAACAATTACAAATAAAACAAAACAGTATTTTTTAAATGACATATCATATTATTTTATTTCACAACACAGAGGAATGGCACTTCTCAGGTGTCAATCTACATTCACTCTTTGAGTGAACATCCTCAAAGGAAAAAAGAGAATTTAAAGGTGTATGTAAAAGGTTTGATTTCATTTTTTATCGTAATCACTGACTAAAGCTCATTCTTGTCATCTCACACTTCCCCCACTCCCCTTGGAATAAGTGGCTGTTGTAGTGTTTGGTCTGCTTCGCTTCACACTTGGCTGATCCCATCTTTTTTTCTTCTTGTATTTCTTCTAATGGTGCTTGGATGAAAAACAGGATGATTTTCACTGCTTCCTTCCATCTTTTCATCATCATGTCGTCTCTCTACTAATCATACATGCTTTGCAGTAAACCTTGTAATCGCAGTAGCTGTCCAGCAGAGCTGAGAAAGTCATGCAGTGAAAGTCTAAAACAATAAGATAATTTTGTTGTGTTTTTTTACGCTCCAGCCACTGCAGGCTCGAGAGGCCCTGCTCCTGCCCCGGCTCGTGCTACTGCCCCTGCTCCTGCCCCTTATCCTGCTCCTCCAGCATTGTGGACCCCTGGCCAGGTGTCCCAGTCGCCTGCAGAGCTTCCTGTTCACTGGAAAGAGCAACTCCCATCTTTCCAGCAGGACTGGATCAGGAAGACTCTGTTCAGGGCCAACATAAAAACAGGGAAGCCTGAGCTGACGCCACATCCCAACTTCTGGTGGTACCCTCCCCAGCCCCCGACCGTCTTCACCCAGCCCCCTACTTCTCCTGATATCTTCTTCTGCCGCCCTCTGTTCCTCTGGATGCCGCTGAAGATGTGGTCCATTCCACTTGTCTGTGTCCAGCCAGCCTGCAATAACCACAAGCTGACAGCTGCTGGCCTTTATCGCACTGTGCGCAAGGTCCTGGACATAGACGGGTGGTATGACATGGCCACAGAGTATCTGGAGTGCAAAGGGTGCAAGAAGAAGTATCCAGCCTGGTCTGAAGACATCCTGGGACAGCTCGACATGGGACACCGCAGAAAATTCCCCGCCATTCTGACATACAGGTAGAACACATTCATATTTAGAGCAATGCACTGTAATTTGTTGTACTGTATAAAATCAAATACGTTGATTTACTGATATTAACATTGAAATAATAAGATGTGGCACTGAACAGAATTATTTGACTGTCTGTAGGTACTCGTGTGACTACCGTGTAGTCATAATGATGCGGGAGAGGACCCGGGGCAACAGTGTCACACAGCTTCACAAAAAGCTGCAGGAGCAACACACATCAGCGTGGTCACAGCGGACGCTGGAGTACCTCACTGTCTGTGAGCCCTTCACAGACTCCTCCATCGTTGAGCCTCCACTCTTTTCTGCGCCCCCGCCCCTCCCACCCATCCCCAAACCCAAGTGGCTGTTGTCTGTGTATGCCAGGGACGTCCTCTCGCGGCTACCTGAGGTCAAGGCCAAAATAACCTCAGTCTTTGGCTCTGTCCTCAAGATGGACTCCACCAAAAAGGTATAAAAAGTCAAGTTTGAGTAATAATAATTGTTATTATCTTAAATTTTTCTGAAATTTGTTTATTCTACTGTTTTTTTTTTTTACATAGGTCACCAAAAAACTGGCCGGCGCTGCTGCCAACACTGCTGGTTGGTGCACTAATGTAGGCAATGAGCACGGCCAGGTGTTGGTGTCAGTCCTCACAGCGGCAGAGGGGCATGGATTGTGGCCCATGGCGGTGGGTCTCATGAAGAGGTACAGGGAGGCGGGAGTGGCACCACCCGCCGTCATGTATGTGGACAGAGACTGCTGCAGCCCACACGCACACAGACAGTCGCAGGTCAGAGCCATGTTCATAGAGTGGGATGAGCTCCAAGTGCGCCTAGATATTTGGCACTTCATGCGGCGCTTTGCAGCAGGTGTCATCACGGAGGCTCATCAGCTTTACGGCACCTTCATGGCTCGGCTTTCCAGGTGCATCTTTGAGCTGGATCCAGATGATGTCGCTGCTCTACGGTTGGCCAAACAGGGGGAGTTACAGGCCAGAGGAGCTGGTCCAGTCTCAGAGAAGGCTCTGGATAAGCTGATCACCAGGAAGGAGTTGGCACTGCACTGTCGCAAGCGGACCAGAGGAGTGGAGGAGACCACCTGGAGGATCAAGGCGCTCATTGATGAGATGGACAGTGAGAAGGGGAGGGACACTCTGGGTGTACCACTGCTGGACCACGAGCGAATCCAACAGGTCTGGATAGACCAGCAGAGGCACATCGCCTGTATTCAGGACCCAGAGGGCTTCCCTCTGTACCAGAAGACAGACACACTGAAGAAGGGTGGTGTGGAGCTCAGCTGCTATCGCTGTGCTCGTGGCTCCACCTCCTTGGAGTCTTTCCACCTCCATTTAAATCGCTTCATCCCAGGTAGGTTATAACTTTTATAACCTGCAAAAAACTTTAAACTTTTATAACCTATTCTGCCGTACTGAATACATAGATAACATATATTTGACTTTATTTGACCTGTAGGGACCAGTGCCAGTGATGCGCATTTCCAGGCCTATCTCCTGGAAGGCCTGATGCGCTGGAACCAGGACCGGATGGATGAAGCAGTGAGGGGAAAGACTGACCTGAGGACCTACAGTAGCGTTGAGAGGGAGGCAATGGACCGGCTCAGCCGCAAAGTGCTGAAGATGTCCCTGGATGATCGCTACCAGCCTCCAGGGGCTTACACAGGTGAGAATTATTCATGTTAACTCAAACAAAAGATTATACATTATACAGGTGTATGAGTGTAAATTTTTTATATTGTATTTTAAATAATTCAACTATTGTTGGAGTTATTTGTACTTTGTTTAATTTAGGCTTAATTTGACTGTTTGTACGACAGAAATAGCCTTATTTCTTTGTTTTCTTTTGCTAAAGTGAATTTGCTTTATTTTGCATTTATGCTTATTATCTTCTTGTTTATTATTTTAATTTTTTGATCTGTTAAACTGCGTCAAGCCTACAAACGATCAAAGTTTGAAAAGTTTGATTGTTTTTTTTGTTTCAGTTTGTTATGGACAAATAGCCACTATAGCTATAATAATGTGAATGTGCTTTGTATGTGTGTTCTTTTGCAGGGGAGCTGCTGGGTATGGAGTATCTGTACAGTCAGTCTGGGAAATCCCTGACTGTTATGGATAACCCAGAAGAGGAGGATCGGCTGGTGGAGCAGATGACTGATGAGGTGGTGCAGGACGAAGGCTTTGTTGAGGAGGAACCTGAGGACCTCACAGTGCCAGTCCTCTATGACCCCATTGAGCCTGTCCCAGTCCACAGCAGCGGCCCCCAGGCCTTCAACCCCTGTCCCTCTGCACCAGGACCATCCTCACTACAGCCACCCACAGGACTGCAGCGCCCTGCCCAGCCTCCTCTGCAGTCTCCTCCTCTGCACCCTGCTCAGCCTCCTCTGCAGTCTCCTCCTCTGCGCCCTGCTCAGCCTCCTCTGCAGTCTCCTCCACAGCCTTCTGTCCAGCCAAGTGCTGCCTCTGCTCCTGCAACATCAACTGGGTCCAGTGTTGCAGACCAGGCTCCTGTAAGTAAGCTTCTCATTATTAGTTTCTATTTGCTTTTACACTCTGACATTTAACATGCTGTGTATTGTTATTGTAATACTTTCCTGCAGGCTCCTGTTCTTGGACCCGATGGCGTTGCAGGCTGGGATAAGGTGCAGGATCTGGCTGAGTACCTGGTGTCCCTCCGTCAGGCACTCTACCTGGACGAGCAGCAGGTCACAGAGGTCATCCGTCTGTGGACTACTCTTCCTGATGGGGACAAGAGGAAGATCCACTATCAGCCCAGACACCAGCCCAAACTGACCCACGGACGCTTCAAGGCTCCAAAAAACACAGGAGTGACACCGGGTGTGGACAGTGTGAAGAGGTGCCTGATTGGTCATCCTGGGGGGCCAGCTCAGTGGCCCAGCACCAGTCGCTTAGTTGAGGCCATGTGTATCAAACTGTGTGCACTTCACAAGTCCCCAACTAAGAAGGATGGAGTCCGTCTTCCTCGTTGGACTAAGGTGCTCACGGATTACCACCACATCCGAGACCTGGTGCTGAACTGCCAAACTCTGATGGAGGCCACGTCACTTCAGCTGTTTATGCTGAATCAGAGGACTCTCACTCAGTGGTAAGCATGGTTTTACATTGACATTTGAAAGAAAGGGATAGCAGTTATTTATTATGAATACATTTTTTGATTGCAGGTTTAATCGAAGGGAGAACACCCAGGAAGTGACTGTCCTTACCCAGGGCCTTGCTGCAGAAGACCGCATCGCTGTGGCCAGCTCACAGCTTCCTGCTCCGCGGGAAAAGCTGGATGAGGCTCCCTCCACATCAGGGGCCCGGCACGAGTTTGTCCTTCCTCCTAACAGAGCGGGACAGGCTCCTAAGCTACGGCCGGGCAGACGACCTGCCAGTGCTGCAATTGTGAGGCCAATTACCCCAGCAGCTCCTACTCCTCCCCCAGTTCCTGTGCCACTACCCCAGTTCATTTTATTGAACACTGCGCCCACGCTGCTGGCAGCTGGTGCAGGTGGCGCTTCAGCTGCTCCTCTCCTGGCTCCAACTCCAGTGTTTCCTGACGTGCGAGAGGCTCCTGCTCCCACTGCCCCGGTGTCTGTGTCCCGCTTCACTCAGAGGAACAGACGACGCAGGGCAGAAGAGGAGGCCAGTGGAGCCCACAAAAGGAAATATGTCCGTGAAGTGGCATATAACAAATGCTCTAAGTGTGGCAAGCCCAAAACCAAGGAGTTCGGCCACAGCCGCTTCGGCAGTGCCACGTTTTGCCCCAGTGTCTCTGGTGGCAAATCTTTAGAGGAGTGGCTGGTAGAACAGCGCCAGCAGAAAAAACCTGGACAGCCACCTCCATAATAAAAAATCTTTCAACACAGAAAAAAGATTGTTTGTAAATACCTGTAAATAAATATCTATGTGTAATTACAGTTATGTTCTTTTTTCTCTCTCAATCTTTCTGTAATGTCTTGTTTGTTTTATTTATATTACAGAATGTTCTATTCTATTTCTACATTGTTAGTTGTTTATTTTTGTTCATTAATGTCTTGTAGTTTTAGTAAATAAATACTGTTCACACTATTATTCATTGTGCTGCTTTTAATTGCCTTGGGACTGGAATGTGCAAACTGTACATGGGCCCACCCACTCTTTCATAGAGTATACATTGTAAATAACACATATATTGTGTGTATGTCCATATATTTATGCGTGTGTGTGTACTTATTTCAATATTTGTGTGTATTCATTTTAATAAAAAAAATTACATTTCGATATTTGTGTGCATTTGTGTGTATAAAACATTTGAAGTGTCCTAAAATAAATCAGATAAATCACATCAATCAATCCCACACACAAAAAAAACACATATTTGAATAAACATTTGTATTAGTTTTATTAAACCATAAACATGTAATATGTTTTTTTTTTTAAATAATATACACAATTAATATCAATCAATATAATGATATGTCACATTGATAACCAAATGAAGGCGCATGCGCAGTTGATCACACACTAGTCGTGCAGAACAGGGGTTCGAGCCCAGCCCGCGGAGTGTGACTTGTTTCACATGTAACTAAAACTCTTCCATAACGTACAGGAATATAGCCCGAATATTGTTGCAGGGCAAATTTGTGCGTTTTTTCGCGTTTTCTGCGTCCTTTTCGCTTGCGTGCGGGGCGCAAAGATTGGACCCCTGCTTTTGCGCAGCGAGCGCTCTACCATTTGAGCTAATTCCCCTCGACAATGTGGAGAGAAGGTGTCCATCGCACAGCATGTGTGCAAGTGCAGCAGCGCGGATTCCAATGGCCACAGAGGAACCGTATTTCCTCTGTGCCGGCAACTTTGCACTGGCTACCGTTTAGTTAATTAAACCTTTGTGCTTTAAGCCTTGCAAACGGAAATGTTTGCGGCCAGGCAGCAGCAGGAAGGATGTGTGTGTGTTGGCTCGTTGGTCTAGGGGTATGATTCTCGCTTAGGGTGCGAGAGGTCCCGGGTTCAAATCCCGGACGAGCCCGTTTCTTAGGCTTTGCTTTTAATCTCTTCAGCCTGACTAGAGCAACCAGGATATTCCTGGGAAATTGGGGATAAAAGCAGTCAGAGCAGGGCCGGTTAGCTCAGTTGGTTAGAGCGTGGTGCTAATAACGCCAAGGTCGCGGGTTCGATCCCCGTACTGGCCACACTTTTGCTCTCTGGGACCCTTAGCACTACTCACCTCGAAAGTGACGGGCGGTCTCCCAGAAATCCCTGCTGGACAAACCGTTTGCCAGTAGACCTGGCCGAAATAGCTCAGTTGGGAGAGCGTTAGACTGAAGATCTAAAGGTCCCTGGTTCGATCCCGGGTTTCGGCAGAGCAACCTGGTCCCTGTGTTTTTGGTCGAGGGTCTCCAGTGACCAAACGCCACCTCCTGTTAACC